>NC_136707.1:6036671-6084679 GCF_947650265.1 Symphodus melops
TTAGCGTCAAATGTTACCTCAAGACACTTTAAACAGAACAGGTCTCGACTGTAATCTTGGTTGTAGTGGCTACAAAGACCAATATTAATCCATCATGAGCACTTACAAAGTTGCACGGAAAAATGTCCTTTTAACAGGAAGAAACCTCGAATGGAACCAGACTCATGTTGAACAGCCATCTCCCGAAACTGTGCTATTATTTTTATAATATCTATTATATTTAGCTTTCATCATACAGACTAAACACAATCCAATCTACACAACTAACAGACACAGATACCGCACATAAAAATACAAAGAAAACAAAGAGAAAACACATGAACAAAACAAAAGACAACCACAAACAGTCCGCCTTGACATTGATAAGTACAGCAAAGCTTCAGTCTCATCATAGCATCTGTCAAAGAAGGTAACACCTGGATGTCACCATTAATCAGGGACTGTAATTAAGAAGTGGAAGAATTAAGATGTCTAATGACTGGGTCACAGATATTCTCAGATCTTTCCCGTGTGTGGCCATGGAGTTTTTCAAGCTGTATTTCAGACATTAGTTCCCTTAATGTCTCACCGTCCATTCCTGATATACTCTTATCAGAAACATTCAAAATGTTACTGTGTTCTTCACATTGACACTGTGTGCAGAGCGTGTTCTTCAGCTGACCTTCATATGTTAATCGCTTTAAACAGTTTAAACAGGTGGATTGTTAACCTGAGCCTAACTCCCCAATAAGCTGCTCTCCTAAACACTTTAAAACTATCAACATTATGAATGAAACTGAGAGTGAACAAACACACTGCTAAGCCAACAGACGACAGTCTGCATAGGCTGTACGTTAAGGAGAGAAAGGGGGGGAGCTGTTAAACATGTGCAGACATTGTTACACAATACTGAGCTTTTTTCTGCTTTCCATTCTGGGACATGTAAGCTGCATCTCATGATGATTATTAAAAACTGAGCTTTTTTTTTGTTTTAGCTTTTTTTTTGAGTTGAACAAATAATAAATCTTACTTTGATTAGATACTAGAAATATGTGATTTCTATGCATTTTTTAGGTCTCGTAAATTTCACATGAACAACTTAAAAATAGGACGTTGGAGCGTCCTAATGTAATGATTCAGTATGGGCAACAGGAACAAGTTGGTGAGTTAGTCTTTGCTAATTCCATGGTACTCGCTTGCCTTCACCAAAGAGAGTTCAGTTTATACATTTGTATAGGATATTTTTTGGTATGATATTGTTATTTAAGTGGTCATTGTAAGATCTGTCCCATCGCTGCCTGTTTTGACAAAAAAGAATGAAGACACTACATTAGGGATTTGCAGTGCAGTATTTCATACAGTTTCAGAATATATATGATCCACACAATAGGATTGCTTATATTGCCATTAAAAAAGTCTTCCAGCTTCTGTTTTCTTTGAATAAATGCAGGAACCAAAACTGTCCATGTACAAAGACAAAATCTTTGTTTGGCTGATTACTAAAAAGTAAAAAATATAGACATAGAAAAAGATATGTGATCAAACAAACCATGTAGGAATAAAAACAGTCTTAAAGTTGGAGGGGGGGTTGTTATCTATTGTTTCTTCTCCTTCAGCTTGTCTTTGATTTTCTGAGGCTCGTCGTACTGAATCAGCCGCAGGATGTCCTTGTTGTTCATTACTCCCTGAATGAACTCTCCCTCTGAGATTTTATCTGAAAAATGAATGAGAATAGCAGCATCGTTACAAGTTGAGTTATCTAAGAAGCTTTTTAAGAAATATGTTTTGAATTGTTTGTTACCGTTCTCCTTCTTTCCAAAGAATTCCCAGATTTTTTCAGCTCTTTTCTCGGGCGTGTTTTCATCTTCAGGGAGGTTCTTTTGGTCCTCCACAGGAATCATGTTGAATATTGACTGCAGGAGGTTCATTTTGTCACGTTTCTTTTCAGCAAAAAGCGTCATATTGCATCACATGAAGAAAACTTCCAGGCAAAGAAAAACATATTTTTCTCGTCTCAGGGCAAAATGAGGGTTGGATTCACGACCATTCAACACTACTACCATGTTTCTAATGATACACAGCTTCATGCAAATGGGTGAAGTATCCCTTTAAGCATATCAAGAATCCAGGCATTTTACAGGTGCTTTGTTGGCATTGGAACAAACAAATGTTCTTAAATATGACCAGCTCAGGGGGCGCTTCCAGTGGGGGCAGCCGCCACACTCTGATATCTCTCATTTAATGCATGTCTACAGGTCCTGCTTGTGCTTGTGTGTGATTCAGCCCTGTGTGTGTGAGAAGCATGTCTCTAAAATAACAGAGTGCAAACCAGAATTTCCCCCTCTGGGATTAATAAGTATATACTTCTACTTTTATATAAAATAAACATTTAGTGTTGATATGTTTGTACTTATATCCTAAATCCATATAACCTTGTCAGCACCATTACAGGAAATCTTAATGGGACTAAAGGTGTCAATAGAGAGACAGAAGTTCAGAATGGTTTGTCCTAAATTAGTCAAACGATATCATCTTCTTATTTGGATTATGATAAACTTTTTAATAGACGCTGGAGAGAAGTTAAAAGTTATGAATGACTGCAAGATCATTTCTGTCCTATATCTTATCTATCAAAACTTGATGTAATATGTTATTTGCAGAAGATTGGGAAAGGTATAAATACCCGAACAATCTCAAGGATTTCACTGCTGCTGATGTTTCCGTTCCCATCCACGTCGTACAGAGCGAAGGCCCACTCCAGCTTCTGCAGAGTCTTTCCTCCAGACGTAAGGTGCAGAGCGACAATGTACTCCTTAAAGTCCAGAGTACCATCTGAGTTGGTGTCAAAACTCCTGAACACGTGGCGAGCGTACTCCGTGGGGTCTGCATTTGGGAAGAAACTGGCGTAGATTCCTTCAAATTGTTCTTTGCTGATCTTCCCAGTGGGACACTCTTTTAGAAAGGACTGGTACCAAGTGCACAGCTCAGCTTCTGTGTACTTTGTGTTGGATTTCAGATCCTCCAGGAGTTCCTTGGACAAAGCACTGCTCTTTGTGTTTCCCATCCTGCAGACAGACTCACAGTAAAGACTGTTGTATCTCTGTGCTCCTGATCTCTGTGTTTGGGGTCACAACCTCTGGACCAGTTTGAGTTTCTCTACTTGTTCACCACTCAAGGCGCCAAATTGGATTATGGTTCTCACTCCGTAAATCCAGGCAGCTGTCCTGAAGATTAAAGGGATAACCACGTAACAGCACTAGACACCTTTAGTAGGCATTCTGAACACAGGAAGAGTAAACAAAGAATTGAACACAGCAGAAGACTGATACTGAAGCTTCCACAACTGGAAGAACAAATTTCCCTTCACAGGCTCGATGACTCAGATAATTATTAAACAAGACTGCATAAAATCATTGTTGTATTTTATTCTACAGTGCATCCATATTCATATGTCTGCCTTTTCGTAATCTTTGTCAAATAGTATCCACCATATTTCGCTGAATTTTTTTTTTTCATTTTTTGTGAATGCAGGTCACTTGTTCTTTGGGAATTCTGCACTAATATGGATCAAACAGGGGAGTTGGACTTTCGTTGTGAATCCTGCATGGTGCTCCTCTACAATGGGATTAGATTATCTGTGTCTCCAGTGTATTAGTCTCAGGCCGGATTGCAAGACCATCTGCTGCAGTGGTGCCAAAAAAAAAACAAAAAAAAAAACAAGGACAGCAAAGGTAATTAAAGAATTGGGAAGAGTAGATGTGCTCCATAAGGATAGAGAAAGATTATAAAACAAGTATAATGCATTTATTCAAAATCACAAAAAACCCACCTCTGTTGATTATTATCATATTTTATGATTTGTACCTATGTAGAGCCTATGTCTGTCAAAGTTGTCAGTGCTGTTGAGATTGTGGTAGGTTAGGTAAACTATCAGTAGGGCAAAAGCATTGGGTTGAAGTCGTAATATGTGTGTATGGGAGAGGATCCCTTGCTAAGCGCTCATTCTTTTAATGAGGGGACTTTTATTTTTAATTTATATAAAATAATTCTATGTGTATATTTATGCACGTGTATATGTGTGCATATGTATGTTTATGTCTGTATGCAGTTTTACGTTTAGATAAACAAAGTGACACACGCCTCATAATCCTGCAGCATATTGTACACTGTAACACATATGTTGGCTACAAATTTAACAGGATTTTCCTCCACTGAACATGGCCCAAGAGGGTCAATCCAGCTCTCAGATTAAGGAACCACAATTCCTGTCATTTAAACATCATCACATAACCATTCACATAACATCCAGTCTTTGCCATATAATGCTCAGAACATCTGCGGGGAAAAGGCAGTCGTTCAAATCATCTTATTCTACAGAAAAATGACCAAGCCCCTCCCACCTGATATTATGTTGGTATTTATTACGATGCGGAGTCAAGAAAATATACTGAACATCAAACTTTCAAACAACTTTAAAAAATTAAATAGAGGCCAATGTTCCAAATATTATCGTTGTCTCTTTGAATACAGAAAAATGACTGTGAGTCTTGGCTCATTGTAGACTCGAACTTGATTTTAAATTTGAATTTACTTAACATTCAATCAACATTTCTTGTAAAGAAACCTTTAATGCAAAGAAAGCAAAGTCTCTAGAAGCTTTGAGCTACACTGACTTACATCAGATCTTTAAAGGAGTTTCCCGGTAGCAACATGTACAATGTCAACAGTTAAAACACAGTTAGGTTTGTCTTAGTATAGAAACTTGTATCCATATGATTTTACATGATCAGTGTTTGTTATTCACAGCCATGCAGAGGACTTAATTCTGAATCGTCCTGCAGTGCTGTGTCCTATTGATATTTGATGTTTGAGTTGCATGAATGAAATGGTCAGGGTGTAGCTTTGGCAGCAGCGTTTTAAACTAAATGCCTACATGGTCATGGTGATGATACTAACAGGCCAATGCTAGGCAGGTGGAATGTTTTAAATAATGTTTTAGACTTTCATGAAGGCATTTCAAAGTAGAGAATAAGCTAAATGTCATGAGTACAATTTTGTACAACTTCAAGTTAACTGAGGATGATACGTTGATGAAAAGTCAACAACGTTTTTGCAGTTCCTCCTGAGACTGAATCTCTGAAACAAGGATCTCTTTTAGTGTGTGATTCAAAAAATTATGAACCAACCAAGTCAAAGGACAAAAAAAATCCTAAGGATTTATCCCCCCAGGGAGTATGAATATCTTTACCAAGTTTAATGATAGAAATAGAAGAATGCAGCGAGGAAAGGATGAGAGAAGCAGCAGATTATGAAACTGATCGGTAAGAAATATGTCTTTGTGTGACCTCAGACTGTAGTTTGACGATGGATAGGTTTTAAGAGACTGCTCCTATTATGTCACAGAACAGTAGTCATAACAGCCACTGTAAATCAAGACTCGGATCTTATGTTAGACATGAAACGCAAAAAAAAATCAGCATGAAGGACCTTGTCCTGGATTAATACCTAAGCCCATAGTAATCTTTTTTGCAATAATTTGTTCAAAGGGAGTCTGGAATATAATTTGCCATTTGTAATGGATGATATCAGAGGCAAAGATTTGTGTGAGGGGAGGAGCGACGTGTTGTTGGAGCAGCAGAGAGAACAGAGTTTAGATGAAGCGTCAGAGGACTGTCAGGGTTTGTCGGGTTTCTGTGGAGGTGAACAACATGAACCTTTTACTGAAAAGGTGGAAGCTCATGAGGAGAACCGGTGGAGGGATGTGAAGAAATTCTGCCCTTGGAGCCTCACACCAACAAGATTATAAAGATTTGATATTTCTGCAGGGAAACACGGCAGCTACATATTGAAATCCAGGATTAGTTGCCTTTTCATTTCCTCTCCTTGGCCGGGCCTCGACCATGAGGCTAGAGCGCGGCCGGCGGGCTTCTCTGGCACTCACCCTCAATTTTTTGGCGTTTGCTTTTGCCCTGTCAGCGGTGACCACCAGTTACTGGTGTGAGGGGACCAGGAAGGTGCCCAAACCGTTCTGCACAGGGCCGCCAATGAAGGCGAAGCAGTGGTTCTGCATTCGCTTCAACAGCTCCAACATCAACGACAGCCGCCTGGTGCAGTACATCTTTGAGACAGGAGAGGAAAAGTTCCTCATGAGGAAGTTTCACACAGGGATATTTTTCTCCTGTGAACAGGCTGCCGATATGAACGGTAAGAAAAAGCACCTTTATTCCAAAGAGACTCCACCCACTTTACATCAGGGAAAATAGAGCTAAAGAAAAACACAAACTCAGAAACAAAATGTGAGCTGGTGATTTTTAAAATGTATGTTTATTGAGTCTTGAAGCTGACCCATAAGAAAATCTGTATACAGGAAAATCTATGAATTGTTGTGTGTCTGCAAGACCTTAGTCTGTGCATGGATTGCCTTCAAAGTAAAATAAACAAAATACATCTATCTAACTCTCACTCATCACTCTGTAGTTTTGAGTATTGCTAGTAGAGGTAATACTAATGAGTGATCTGATCTATTTTCTATAGCTTTTTAAAAACTCAGAAATAATCTTTGAATAGAAAATAGAAAAAGTCATAACACTTCAAGGAAATTGTTGAAATGAAGAAGGATCCAGGAAACACAAAAATGTACATCCATGTTTTAAAATACTCTTACACAACCAGCGGTAATGACTTTTACTTTGAAAGGACTGTTTGTGTGATAAACCTGTGCTTCAAAAGCTTTTGTCATATGTCCTGTCTTGGTTGAGTTCTCATGACTGCATATGCTACTTCAGCATCTCTGTACCATTAACTTTAGTCACTTTAAGTGTAAATGCTGTAGAAGGAGAAAAGGAAACCCAATCTGATGTGGTTAATTTGAATCCATCTTCTAATTTTCAGGAAACTAAAACTAAATAACATTGAATGGAATTTCCTTGGACATAGAAAAAGAATCATAGATGGGAAGAAAAATAAATAATTTTGTTCCTTATTTTAATGTTCCTATATTTTTTTCTGATCTCAGGCTTTGACTGTCGAGATTTCTCAGAGATTGCACCGGAACATGAACGAGGTAAAAAATGAAAGTTTGACATTCTGAAGTTTGTTTAAATCTTTGAAACATGATGGACAGAGGCAGATGAGTGTGCTTTCCTGAATAGTGAAGCCTTTAGCTACCTACATTGCTTAAGCAATTTTGACTCTCGTTGTTCCTTTGGCTGGTATTTTTAAAGTCATACTGCCCTAAATGAACTAAACATATGACCTGCTTTGGGGGTGTATAATGTAATCCTGAATATAAGTAAGATGTTTCATCATTTTAATGATAAAAGATTAGCTTGTGTTCAAGATTTGATGTGTTTTCTATGATCTAATGACGGGGTCAGATGAGGACTCGTGACTTATTGTCTTTGTGTTGTTGTGTATCACTTACTATCTCCTGTGATTCTACTCTGTGTCCTGTGTTTCCTGTGTGCAGGTGTTCTGTGGTTGTGTATTGTAGCAGAAAGCCTGTACCTCACTCTCCTGTTCGCCGGGGGCGCTCTGATGGCGTTGGAGCAGTGTCCCTGTTTTAGCATCATGAACAAACTGAAGCTCAGTGCCTTTGCCGCCCTGTGCACTGCCCTTTCAGGTGAAAACACACGCACCTGTTCTGATTTTAACAGATCATAAACTCACCTGATTTATTATGTAAAAAAAGACCTACTTACCTGTCTTGCGTTCTGTAAGAAAGACTGACAGCAGGTGGATGTTCTGATTTACAGCAGTTACACAATCACTCAATCATTGTTCTGTTGTTAATCTCGCGTGTTGACTTTGACCTCAGAGCACGGGATGGAGGAGAATGATTTTTTGTTTTTTTTAAATACACAGAAAAAAGTATTCTATGGTTGCAGTCTACAAATTGCCAGTTAACCAGTTTAAGGAGAGATACAGTGTAACAGAATGAAGGTGACAATGTGTAACTTCGGAGCTGGCAAGATGTAGCAGCACTATGTGGGTGAACATGTTTGTTTTGTGTGAATCTGAAGCATCAGCTGTTTGCTTTTTTAGGGTTTTTCCCATGTAGCTTCTGAAACACTGTAATGCAAGGTGAAATCACACACGATAGGACACCAATTTTACCCCAATGGTTATGCAATTTCTAACCAAAAAGGTGTTATGATGGCAGACATTCATCGAGTTGCTGTTTCTAATTCATAATGTGTAAATGGCTTATATCGCCATAAGATAACCTTTGCATGCAAGCTAACCATGTTGGTTACCTGTGTGAGCGTGTGTCGGAAATACAAATCAACTGTACATGATGTCAGAGACGATACAGGAACTACAGGGTCTACGGCATGAAGGGGCCTCTACCTGTTAATGAGAGATTTTCTGGTGCTGTTATGTAATGAGTTATTAACAACGCAGAAAAGTCAGTACCACTTTGGATTTTGCACAAGTGTATTTGGCGAGGTTGGAATAGGTAAGGTTTCACATAAAAAATGCAGTGTCCTGTATGAAAAGGTGCTTCCTCTCACCGTCAGAACTTCATTATATTTTATCCATAAACAGATATTAAAGCATTGATTCCCAAGTGTGATTCGTGGCCTACTGTTATGCCCCTTCGAGGACTCTGTTGTTCTACATTAAGTTAATAGTAAAGCAATTAAAGCTGTGTGGCATGTTGTGAATATTAGCTGTGTTTGATGTGAAGAATCTGAGGAAGAGGAGCAGGTCAGGATACAACACTCAGTGAACTACAGTATGCTGCGTTCACTGACCACTTCGGAGGATTTGCTGCTTTGTGGACTAATCGGATTTGAACTCATGCAGCGGTTTGGGCTGAGCCAAAACCTGCCAAGAGGAGCTCCCTCCTGAATATCCCCTTCTCCCCACCCTTCATTTCCCCTCCCCCCTGTTGTTATGTATTAATCCCGAGAAAAGCAGCTGTAGAGGGAAACCGCTGCATGATAGAGGACTAGAGAGATAACACAGAGTTCACCTAAACCCAACCTGATTATCACACATGACAGTATTAAGACATAACACAGCGTAATAGTTAACGTAAACATACGTAAGAAAGATGTTTAAGGTTCTGCTCTCAAATCAAATGTCTTCTTTCAAGAAAACAACAGGAAACACATTTCATTTTTTAATAATTTCAATAATGTCTACACAGTAAAAACACTGTTTGGTTAACATCGAATCATAATCTGCTGGTCGACTCATTGATCATAAGGCATCACCAGACTGTGTCTGACACAGATTATTTGTCTGATGGATGTGATGAGCAGTTGTGAATGATGAGATTTTGTTTACATGGAGAGTTTTAGATTGAATCTAGCCTGAACCGCAGGTGTGTCTGTGTACTGACATGTGGAAGGATTATTCTTTTGGTTTTCGATTTTTCTGAACAGGGTGAAAAATATGAGCGCCATCCTAGCTGAACACAGAGCTCCACAGCTCCTGAGCATATGTGTTTGACCATTTATATATATATATATATATATATATAGATAGATAGATAGATAGATAGATAGATAGATAGATAGATAGATAGATAGATAGATAGATAGATAGATAGATAGATAGATAGATAGATAGATAGATAGATAGATAGATAGATAGATAGATAGATAGATAGATAGATAGATAGATAGATAGATAGATAGAAGCATTCTCAGTTCTTCCTCTTGTTGGCGAGTCACTACAATTTTTTTTTAAATTGCAGTCTGCAGTTATTAGCCTATATACCACAAGTGCATCTTCTCTGGACGCCAACATTTGAAGAATGGAAATCAAAAGTCTAAATTAATTTCATCCAGTTTCAAAGCTGTCTTCACACGCCCGCTCCTCCCTACAGTAAGCTGTTAGACTTCTACAGTTTAGGAGCTGCCAGTGCAAAAGCATGACGCCCTCTGTTTTTATGTTTTGATCTTATGAGATCAAACTTGAGATGGATTTCTTCAGATTCTCTTAATCTTTAAATGATATTATTTGCTGTAGTTTAATGAGTTCTTACACATGAAGTTCCTGTCCTTCTTAGGCCTTTGTGGGATGGTGGCCCACATGATGTTCACCACCATCTTCCAGCTGGCTGTAGCTATGGGACCAGAGGACTGGAGGCCAAAAACCTGGGACTACAGCTGGTCTTATGCGTGAGCATGATTTAGTGCTACTGACAAAAAACAGACTGCTTAAACACAAGTCAGGAAAAGCTTTTTCTTATATTAATGTTTGCAGGTTATTTGTTTCTGCGCTAACTGATGACATTTGTCCTCAGTGGCATTTTAAGGCTGGCGAATATGTTGAGCAACTACAGATGAAATGTACTACACATTTTTCTCATCGTGGTAACACTAAACACTTTACTTTACTTGCCAGACGCTGCAGAAACACTTAACATTGCATTTAAAATGTTTCTTTATTTTAAATATAAGGACTGATTAACAACTCCTCCTGATGGTGGCAACTATCTATTATGATTTAAAACCTTTTTTCCTACATCAAGTTTTTGCACTTTGCTCTTACTCTGTATTTTCATTGTGTCCGCAGCCTGGCGTGGGGCTCTTTTGGCACATGTATGGGTTCTGCAGTGACAGCGCTCAACAGATACACAAAAACCATCATAGAGTTTAAATACAAGCGGAGAAACATCGAGAAGAATCTGATGATCAAACAGAAGATGATAGAACTTGACCTTCCTGAGCAGGTGTGGGACATGTACTTGACCTCTGACCCCGCTGACCCCCCGGACCCCGAGGCTCAGCTCGACCCCCAGCTCAACGGACACAAACCATCCAACGGGACAACATATGATGTTGAGCTGGAAGACAGCGCAGAGACACATGGGGAGGCGTACTGCTGAACATGGACTCTGTCCTCGTTCAGGGTTTTTCTGGATCAAGATCCACTCTGGCTGGATTTTAGTTTCTCTTACAGGACAATACATGTTTGTTTGAGGATCAGCACAGATCAGATGTGTGTCAATAAGGCCGAGACAGGATTGTTTTCTTGGAAATAATGTGACATGGTTGACATGACATGCATTCATTTAATCTGACCATGCGATTTTATCTGTGGGAGGAGAGAGAGAGCAGAATTACGAATGTCTTGACAATGATCCTCGAGGACGAGCAGGCAAATGATCACATTCTTTATGACTGTTTTTAGTAAGGTTTTTTTTTATCCTATTTATTAAGTCTCTTTTGATTTGACTTAACTGTTTGTCTTGAAGCTGTGGTCATTTCCAGCTGGACAAAGAACAGTTCAGGGACAGAAATAATCTCAAGCTGTTTTCATGTGAGCTCCTGGAAACTTAAAAAAAAATTGCAATCCACCTAACCCTTGAAATCTTCTTGAGTTGCATATTCACCCATGTCCCTTAAAACAGGAAGCTTTCCTTGTTGAAAGGAAGAGGTGGGGAGTCCCAGGAAGAAAACCATGCGAAAAAGGATGTGCCAAGATGGCGGACAAGCAACAGTCTGAAGCTTTGATGACAGCTTTTGCCTTTATGCTCCACGTGACTGGACACATTCAAAGTACCAACGAAAAGGTGGGGCTGAACATACTGGCATATAAAAACATAACGTCACAGTTTCGTTATGTGAAAAATAATTGCACCAGTTGTGCTGCTTGAAAAATATAAACGTCACCACTCGCTAGCATTACGTTTTCCTGAATCTTACCAGCTGTGATCAGTCATCAGATCACCCCCACAGCTTATGGGCAGGAAAAGCTCCGGGAAGGACTGGAATGAAAACGTGGCATGTTTGTGTTCACACGTGCAGCTCACCCTGACATTTTCCAGAAATGTTCCAGAGTTTTGTACTTGTGCGAATAAAGCTTCAGAGAAAACATTCAACATCTAAATGGAAAACTGGACACGTTCAAAGTCAATTACAGGACACAAACCAACAACACACACTGAATGCAAAGAGACACAAGGAAACCACAGAAAGACAAATGATAACAATACAAAGAGTTCCCACGTGGTGAAGCTGTGGTTTGTTGGTGTTGGTTGGGGAGTCTCATTACTCATCATCATACTTACCTTTATGACATGTGGAGAGATTCCAGGAAACAAAAAGCACATCCTGTGTGTGTGTTTGTGTGTGTGTGTTATAATCATGGCGGTCTCTCAGGAACAGATGGGCAGATTTATCTGAGCTCTTTCTGACGGTTCATGAGAAGATCATCTCTGCTGGCAGATTTACAGAACGTGAACATACAGACACGTCTGACAGGATGTTCAAAGATGTAAGAAGAAGATTTTTTTTTTTTACTCTTTTAATGGTGCAGCATTTGCTGTATGAGTTAAAAAAAAATTAATTAAAGACATTTATCAACATTAGGGCTGCTCACAGGCAAATGCAGGTTCATTTATTCGAACAATTTAAATCTGTCAACGAAAGTCAATAAAATAAAGTTTGATTTTTTTTTTTAAATCAGGAATTTGTATTGT
The DNA here is from genome assembly GCF_947650265.1 of Symphodus melops. Taxonomy (NCBI): domain Eukaryota; kingdom Metazoa; phylum Chordata; class Actinopteri; order Labriformes; family Labridae; genus Symphodus; species Symphodus melops. The sequence continues at coordinate 6,049,090 of NC_136707.1, forward strand.
TGTTCCCTCACTTTTTTTTAAAAACAGCAGCTGTTTGTGTGTATGCAGGCCTTTTCTCTTCAACTTATGGTGTGATGAATGTTCAATATTTTGTAGTTTGAGCTTTAAATCAAATGCTGAGAGAAGAGAAATGATGAAATGTATGTGATAGAGTCACCCTGACATCTTATGGAAAACATACACTCTGATAAAATATAAAATATGGTGTCCAAAAAAGCTAAATATTCTTTATAAAATTATTTCTGGTGGTTGAACATGATAATAATAATTTTTCCTTTGTCAATTTGTGTGCAGACACTGTGATTATCTTCATAATAATAACAACATGTCCCAGCTCACACTGAATAATTAATAAATATCTCTGCACAATGATGAAATGTAGAAGACTGATAAAAGATTAAACAAAATTCAAAATCTGATCAAATGTCATACTAATCACAAGTAGACAAACACCATGAGGCTGTCCCAGTCTTGTTTCTGTACCAAGAAGTTCATAAGGCTGTGTTGGTTTGAGGTAGAAAACCAGTATAACCTGATCCGTCAGGAAGCAGTCAGGTGATGATACACTCTTGATAATGATGTTCCGGGTTCTCCTCGATGTACTTCTTTATGTACCAACAAGAGACGTGAGCCTTCAGGTTTTCTTCAACCACAAAGTCCAGAGCAGCCTGTTAAGGATGATTAAAAAAAAAAAAAGTGTTTTTCTTTGCTTGAAAGTTTTCTTCATGTGATGCAAAAAGCGTCATATTGCATCACATGAAGAAAACTTCCAGGCAAAGAAAAACATATTTTTCTCGTCTCAGGGCAAAATGAGGGTTGGATTCACGACCTTTCAACACTACTACCATGTTTCTAATGATACACAGCTTCATGCAAATGGGTGAAGTATCCCTTTAAGTAAAACATAACGTCAGTTTTGTTAAAATGTGTAGTGTATATGTTAAACTAACTTGACAGCAGAAAACTCACCTGTGACAGTAGAGCAGCAACACCTCGGCCCCTGAATATCTCAGGCACATAGGTTGACATCAGATCCACTTCTTGTTCCCCGGTGAACCTGTAGTGCAGCACAGCATGGTCCTCCTGTGACCCTGAAGGACCACATGGCAATCAAGGTTAACATGAAAACCCCAACATAAATAAATTACAATTTCTATATTTAATTTTTAACTTGTATCATAATAACAGGTATTGAATTAAATGTATTTTTGGAATTATATTTTTTTTTGTTAAAATTTAAAGGCCAATGAATAGAAATCAAATGGCCCTAGTAGTTTTAAAAACCGATTGATAGACCCAATGCCAATCTCTCCCTTAAAGCCTGAACACTGAAATCTCACTCAGGTGTGCAGTGTTTGTTTTAAGAAGGGGTTAAAATGAACGATTTTCAGATGGGTTTTGTTCAGAGATCTACACTGTTAGAAATAAATAATGATGAATAATACAGCATATTATTGTAAAAGACAGTGAACTTATTCAAAGCGTTCAGTATTGTAGTAGGCCGCGCCGCCTCGCCAGGCTCTCGTACAGGATCTCTCCCCACATCGAAGCGTCAGCCCCGGCCATGTTCTGCTTACCGGCCACTCTGCCCGGAGCCACGGTGAAGCGTCGGTTGTGTCGGTCATGTTCCACCGTTAAATTTTGACCGGAGGTTAACGTACGACACACGGGTGAACATAAATTCAATCTAAAAGCTAAAGGACTGAGTCTGAAAAAGAGTTTAGAAGTCATTCTTACACGTACGCCAACACTGAACAGTAGTGGTGGTTTTTTAACTGTCCACTAGAGGGCGCCAAGCACTGGACAATAATTAACAGTTTATGACCTTTTACCTGAAGTTTATAAAAAACCTGAAGTGAAAAATACAAACATGAATCCAGAATCATACTCTTATTGCTTTGAAAAGCTTAAACCATTATGTATGTACCCAAACGTTATTTTATTTTGGATATACACATTCTAATCAAATTATTATTATTATTATTAAAGTGTTTTTTAAATCTTTTTATTTTCATTCATGCCTTTTCTGCATTATTACATCCTTAAAAGATCCTTATGGTTTAGCATATTCATATAGACAAAAAAGACATTGAAATCATAGCCTGAAGAAAGAAAGTAGTTGTTAAGTTATTTGCTTTAAAAAATTAGTCTCTTTAATCCGAGTTCAATTTGCTTGTTGTATTTGGAAATTATTCTTTGAGCAGGTGTGGTATAAGTAAATGAAAACTGAGACTTTTTTTTTAATTGACAAAGATTTAGCTACTTTTATTTGTAAATTATAATGAAATAAAGTCACCAAAGAGAAAGAAAAAACACAATATAGTCTTTATTTTACTTTTCATTCTTCTCTGATAATCACTTTATAAACGCTTATTTGTAAAATAAAATAAAAAACACTTTATTCTGATGAAGGAACTATGGAAAATCAACATATCACTAAATATATGAGGATTTCTTTAAATGCCAACACATGAAGTTCATACCTGCAGATTAAATGTTATTTTTAAATGACTTTTTTTTCAAGCATTTTAGTTTAAATGAAGCAAAATGATTTGATGGCAGTACAAGACAAAACCTGTGATTAGCCATACTTATTTAATTAGCCTGCATCTTTAGACTTACAGCAACATTATGGCTGATGTGTCACTTCATACTTTCCTTATGTCATCACAGTTTATAGCTGTAGATCTACATGTTCTCGGAGGCAGCAGCGTGGTTAACACCTGCAGCCATCACAGCGAAGAAGACATTTGGGAAGAAGGACCTGGTGTAGAGTGCCACCTTTGGGAGAGAGGGAGCAATCAGCACCTCCTTGGTCTTGTTACTCAGAGTCTTCATGATCTCAGTCGCTGCCTCTTCTGGAGAAACACCTCGAGGTTTTTTAGTGTACAGGACTGCAGTGAGAGAGTCAGGAAGAGGAGAGAAAGAACACAGTAGGTACATTAAAGTGGTGTTACAAGTTAACTTATTCAGAAGTAAAGTCAAACCTAACAAAATCTTTATTGTTTGTCTTTTGTGTAAAACAGTGAAGAAAGAGAGACAGTTTAAAATGTTTGCATCCAATATTGAACTGTGGTCAAACAACAGTTTGATAGGTTTGGTAGGTTTGCATGATTTGACTCACACGACAAGATGGATTTAGCGGAAGGGGTTTCACTGTTTCCAGAGGCCGAGGTACTGATGAAGGTGTGGTTGATGGTGCTCACGGAGATGCCGTACTCCTCCACCTCAGCTCTTAGGCAGTCAAAGAATGCCTGAACTGCATGTTTAGAGGCTGCATCTGCAACAATACTCAAGATATTAGGGCTAGAGAAAGAGTGGCCATTTTATGGTAAACCCAATAGCTTCAGTGTCAACAACAAATTTCAACCATTTTTAAGATGTTCTTGTTTGTGAATGCCGTTTTTGTAGAGTATAGTTGATAAGTAGGAAACTTGGGTGAATGAATGTGGAAGGCATGTAGCCAAGTGTTGAGGTTCAAAGAATCACCAACCACCCACTTCAAGGACAATAGCCACTGTAAATGTGGTGTGCTATGCAACAGCTAGGCTACCCAGCATCCCAGACCATGAATGTCTTTACATGATTGTGTATAAGTGTGAGGTTTTTTTAATATTCTTCTGTTGTTGTTGGGTTTTTTTTAGCTGTGTGCACTTCAAGGTGAAGCCAAATGATATAGTTGTAAAATTGTGTAATGATAATAAAGGCCTTCTATTCTTCTATAAATCCATTGGTAGATGCAGAAGAGTTTCAATAGAAAAGGTAAAAAAGAGTCAACTTCTTTAGGTCTTCTTCATTTTTGGAAGAAAAACGTGATAAACTTTAGTGTAGCAGTTGATCCTGTAACCTATATTTTCATCCTCAGGAGGATGCTAGAGGTAAAAGTCATCCATTTAAAAAATCACCAAATATGCTCTGGCAAACATGGCAATGTATACGCCAGTAATTGTGTACAAATACATCATGTCGATGTTGAACTATTTTTACTTGAGACACTGAAGTAACTTTGAACAGATCATGCTTCTAAATAAAAATAAAAAAATCACCATATTCATGTGATAATCTCCTGAGAAACGAAATTTTCTAATCCAAATTTCATGGCAACACATTCAAAAGTTTAACACATTTTTACCTTTTCCTAGAAAATATGTGAGATGATCAGCAAAGTCAGTATGCTTCCTTCTGTTTGTGTTTAGGTACTTCAAATGTCAGCATGTGAAAATGCTTAATGTTCTGGTTACTAGGTCAGTACAGTAAGATTTATGAGAAAACTTCAGGTGTCTTGGAGATATTTCAGTCAGAGAACCGTGCCACACTGACCCTTCCATGCTATTAGAGATGCTAAAAATTAAAAATTATTTATTTATTTAAAACACAGTATCAGTAGGCCTGAAGAAATTGTAACAACGTTTCAGAATGTATTTGATTTTCATTCGAGAACAAGAATGAATTCAAACTCTGCACTTACATGTGGTGCGAAAAGGTACAGCTAGTTTCCCCTGGATGCTGTTGACCAGCAGCAGATGACCAGTTCTCCTGGAGATCATCGACGGCAGCACGCCTGAAACACAAATTTTTAACTTACCTGATACAAATTCCTGCATGTCATCCCCTCTCTCTTTCTAATACTGTATTCACTGCCCTATCTAAATAAACACAAAAAACACAAAATAATCTAGAAAAAAAAGTTTAAAATTTAACACAGTGAAACACAATTGTCAAAAACTTTTGACAAACAAAAAATGCTAAGCACCTAAAACACACTATATAAACATACTGTGGATAAAAAGAAGAAGTGATACCAACCTGGCACAGTTACATGCTGAAATCTGGTTTATGTGTTTGTATTATCTACCTTTGGCGAGCGTGGCTGGTCCAAAGTAGTTGTTGTCCATGAGCAATTTGTCCATCTGCAGAGACACAGTCTGAGCTGGGGCTTTAACCTTCATGCTGCTGTTGAGAATGAGGATATCCAGACAGCCATAACACTCAAGGATCTCCTCAATAGCCTCGGGCATGCTGTCCATGTCTCCAAAATCCAGCAACACCAGTTTAGGAGGAAATGTCTGTGAAGGAATGAATGTTGGAGGTACTTTTGTATAAATAATCAATTTAATGCAACTTTTAATTATTTTAAACTTACTAAAGTCGGATCTGAGGCATTTGCCAATTCATCTGCCAGTTCTTCAAGTTTCTCCCAACTTTTCCCACAGAGGATCAGCCGAGCCCCCCCTCTGTGAAACACTCCTGCACATTCTTCAAAACAAAGTTTAAAATCACTTCAAACGTATGAAGTATGAAGAAATGTAAATTTTTAGAGGACTAATAATTTCTTCAATAATGTTTATGTTACCTTTTCCAAGCCCAGACAAAGAATCAGAGATAACCACCACCTTATTGCGTACTGATGTTTTGGAGAGCAGGCCCATAATCACACCATACAGGTAGAAAAATCCAGCTGTTAGAACGACCACACATGGTACTAACAGAACCGTGGTGGTCCACGCTGGGTCCATCTCCTGCAGGATGTCCTGGAAAATGTGCATACACATATACATTTTTCCTCTCACTAATTATGAAATTATTAAAAATTCATACAATTTATATATTGTAAAAAACAAAAAATCCCAAATATTTAACTATTTATTAAACAACAAAAACGGTTACCTAACCAATGTTGAGGTGATCATGGCGGGTCGGGGTTAGCTAACACGTTTTTTGTCATTGAAGCATGTTCAAATATTGAAACATACTTTCAAAATGAAATATTATTTCTGATGATGCAGATGGGATGTGATGACGTCGTAATAAGTAAGGAACATTTCATACCCAGAAGCTCTCCGGCTCTGTAACATTGGACTCCATCTCACCCTCTACAACCATTTAAAATCTAGCTAATCTCTGAAATAAAAATAGAGAGGACAGTTTAACCATCTTCTTACATCAGCACTGAAATAAAGGTGATTAACATCACATCAGGGATGTCTCTCGATGAGAAATTATATATTTATTTAAACACCATTATAGGGACAGAGAGAATAGTTCATGAGGTGAAATCACATCCTCACATGAAATCACCTCATATCAAAATAAATGAAGGGGTTAACACACTTATTTGAATATGCTACCTAATTGGATTTATTAGTTTAAAGCAAACATGTTTGTTTAAACCTGATATCTTGTCATTGTGATAATGTTAAAATAAGAAACCCATTTAGCAAAGACAGGTTCAGAAACCCTGTCTGGCATGAATAATGAAGGGAAAACATCTCCTAAATGGAGATATAACTGTACACACAGGTGAACTATCAGGTGAACTGCGGCATCAAATCTGGTCCCTAATCCTAGCTCGAGTTTCAAAATGAATCTCAACGTAATAAAAATCTATGAAGAAGAACACTGGGCAAAAAACCATGAAGAGGAACAGCATGACATCAAAGATATGCAGAGAGCCTAAAAGTAGCACAACCACAATGACGTTCAAATACCAACACAAAGAGACAGAACAACCAAAGAACAGATTCAATTCAATTCAATTCAAATGATAAAGAAAAAACTACTTTGAGGAATATAACAACCCAAAAAATAAATCAATCCAAAACAACCACAAAAAACACATACCCACAAGGATACACAACAGCAATGTTGTGCAAAATGACCACAAAGAAGAGCAGAACAACCTTCAGGAGACTAGAACAAATGATTACATGGGGAAAATATCTCCCTATAGGTTTCTAAATTCGGTGACAAACTCAATAAGACCAGTTTTAACATTTTAACGTGGCACTGTAAATTGTCATTCAGGCTCTTTTGAGTTGTTGGTTTAGGTTTACCACATAGGCACTGGCTGTTTGTCAAGGAACAACTTCTAAATATAAACTGCTCTAGAAATAGATTATGTATCTGTCACAAAAGTTCAGAGTAATGAGAACACGCCATAGTATTCAACCTTAACGCCAAGACATTCATAAACTCAATCAAACACCGAAGAGGAACATAATAACGTATTTTCTGCTGTAGCTGTTCAGAATCAGATACAGAGACGAGTCATTTAAAGTTATCTGACTGTGTCTCCTGTCAACTCATTCAGACAGAACTCTAACTGATCTCCATGTTTCACCAAATGGAAATCAGAAAAACTTACTGTAGTTTGAAGGTGTTCTGGACTCTGGGTTTCTGTCCTTTGAGGAACTGCAGCCTCAGCAGCTCACTCTCAGAGCTCCTCCAACATGACAGATGCCCCCTGACACAGAAATACTTTGGGATTTGAGCTCTTTTAATAGCAGCACAGCTGAGTGTGTTATTCTCCATGTATGTTGTCCACATGTCATGTCATGATCGCGGTGGGCTGCAAACTTCTACAGTGGCCACATTAATGTCGAACTGTACCATACTATGAATAACAATCAGGCCCACACATTAACGTTTAAGAATAAAAGCAAGCTTTTTCATAGACATGAATTAATGTCATGAAAGTCATGAACAAGTTCTTGTTGTTCTACTTCTTTTTTGGTGTTCATTTTCTTCTTCTTCTTCTTCTTCATCTAATCATCTTTTTCTTCGAATCATGTTTTTTGTTTTCACAAAAAATTGAGTCTAGTCCATAGTCAGTAATATGTTTTCACCCAAATACTCTCAGCCACGACACATCTTTGATGCCAGTAAGAGCTTGTTGTTTCTGGGTTTTTGTGTTTTTCATTCAGTACAGTCGTACAAGAACTAAAAGACTGAGGTAACAGTGCCAAACACAATACCATCCATCTGCAAGAGGAGAAAGACAGAGATGTTTTTAAATGTTGCATGAGGTGCTGTCTACTTCCTTTTTTTCCTAATTCATAGGCTAATAATTTCGAAGCTTTGCCACCATCTTACCAGTTTCCCAAACAAACAAAAAACGTGATACACTGTAGTTTTATTTTGAAATTTAACCGGACGTAGTTTGTTTTGATTATGTGCTCAATGACAGATTTCAGAGGTATTTGCTGCACTGACACAGCGAGCTGATCGGTTTGATCAAGAAACAGACAGACCAATAAATTCTTGAGCGTCACAGAAACCATTACTATGTCTGATTTTGAAGAGTTTGAGAAACAGCTGAGTGAAAACCGTCAGGGTGAGTATCACGAGCTGTCTGTGTGTTTCTCTCTGTGATCTTCAAGCTAGCATAGTGCGTAACGTTAGCTCCTCAAGTATTTTATGAATGAAGATCCCGTCCTGACAGCCTCTTAAGTTTCTAATAAATGGCCCTGCTTGTTGCCCTTTTGTCACGTAAGCATTGAGCTCCATGCAGCATTGATCTCGTCCTGTTAAAGGCTTCATACAGAGGTTAACCAGCTGTGTTTACCTGAGAACTCACCTCAGGTGAACTCACCTGTCATCGTCCTGCGTTATACAGCAGGATGACAAATCCCCTACAAATACCTTCAATATTGTTTTCCACTTATTAGAGATATACACATAGACACACATGACTTCATGTGACCATTTGAACTATTCAAATGTGCTTTTCAACTCTTCGTCAATTAGAAAAGGTTTTTATTGCCAAGTACATTTTCATGTAGAAGGAATTTGTCTTGGTGTATTGGTGCGAAAGAAAAGAAAAACAAGGTTAAAATAACAAGCACTTACATGAAATAAAATATGGTAAGCAATTACCTATATGTAAAATAGAATTTAAAAAAAAAACTAATATAAAGAATAATAAAAAAAACACAAAATGTAATAAAAAAACACAAGTAGCTGCATGAAATTATAGATCAGTTGATACAAAATATTTAAATCTTCATGCTATGACATTGATAGATTTTATAAATTACATTAATATTTGACATCATCACCCGCTCTCATAAACATTTTTCTGTCATTATTCATGCAGCCAAAATAGTTTACAATCATGTCAATAACCATGTCAATTTTTTTTAAATTATTTTTTAACTTTTATTTAACCAGGTAATCAACCCATTGAGATCAAGATCTCTTTCACAAGGGGGACTTGGCTAATGCGGGCCAGGTCACCAATAAATCAAGTGGTGCAAAATCCCAAATGATCTGAAACTAATACAGTTTATAAAACATTATACGTTTTTCAAGTGAAAACATTCCCTTTCCAAGTTATCCAATGCAATACTGGTTTATTTTGTTTTTATGTGATAAATAATAATAATAATTTTTTTATAAAACTTTATCGATTGTTGAGAAATAATTCTGTAAAATTATGAAAAAAATTAAAAATGAAATATATTTTATAAGTATAAGTAATAAGTATATTTTTTAAAGAAAAAAAAGTCCCTATCTTGTTTGGTTTGTGGTAACAATGGCTTCCTGCTGCCCACACAGAGAGAGAAAGAGAACGACATAAAAAGAGGAGCCGCAGTGGATCTCCAGGCCGAGGAGACAAACATCGCAGCTGGAGCAAAGAGCGAGGGAGCCATAGTCGGGAGAAGAGGAGCCGCAGCCGAGAACGCAAGAGCCGGGACCGCCGGAGTTCCTCCAGGGACCACAAGAAGCACAGGTCTGTAGGGTGTCAGAGCAGGCTTTCAGTTTGAAAATATACTGCCTGACCTTTATTAAGACCTTTATTATGTCGTCTCTCTGTGTTCAGTCACTCTCCCAGGAGAACAAGGAAGAAAAGAACATGCAAATACTGGGACGTTCCTCCTCCTGGCTTTGAACACATCACACCGTTGCAATATAAAGCTATGCAAGGTACCGGCATGAGTCACTGCTACAGGAGTATGAAAGTAATTCCAGTGCAACACACTCAAGTGTGCATAATGTAACAGGAGTGTTACAGTCAGTCTGGTTTGCAGATACAGGAGTGTCACACTGCTAAACAGATACAGTCTTGGTACAGTCAGTTTGTGGCATGCGTACAGGAGTGTAAGGGCACGATCACTCCGTTAATCTGTACTGTGCCTAACACTTCACTCCTAAAGTCCAGTTCATTTGACCGGTGTGATCGCTCCGTACTGTGCTTTATCAAAAGTTTCCCTGATTGAGATTTAGATTCTCATTTGTGTCTCTTCGTAGCGGCCGGTCAAATTCCAACAATCGCTCTTCTGGCCACATCTACCACCACCGGTGTGTCTGCAGCCCCCACACAGGTTCCCATCGTTGGCAGTCAGATGACTAGACAGGCCCGACGTCTCTATGTTGGAAATATTCCCTTTGGTGTGACAGAGGTAGAGCAATGTTTTTCTGATATATTTTTTTAATTTATCTTTTGATGCTTCAGAGTTTCCAATAATCTGTCTAATTCCAACTCAGGAATCCATGGCTGAGTTCTTCAACGCTCAGATGAGACTAGCCGGACTCTCACAGGCTCCCAGTAACCCTGTACTCGCTGTGCAGATCAACCAGGACAAAAACTTTGCTTTCCTTGAGGTTTGTGCACAATATAATTTGTGTTACAAATACACATGCTGAAACATGAGGAAACATTTTCTCAAAGGGAGTTTGTATTCTTACTTGTTCTGTCTGAGAGTAAAATGAGACCGTTCATGTCACGCTCAAGATTGTCCAGCCCAGCTGTAGAGTCGTGTCCTCTTTTTCTACTTTCCAGTTATTTCACAAGTGGAATGATTATTTTGATAAGTTTGCGTAGTGTTTTTATGTGGACGCTCTGCAGTAGATAATTTGGTCTCTTCAGTTTCGTTCTGTAGATGAGACGACGCAGGCGATGGCCTTCGATGGAATCATTTTTCAGGGTCAGTCGCTAAAGATCAGACGACCTCATGACTACCGACCTTTACCTGGAATCTCAGAGCAACCAGCCTTCCATGTCCCAGGTGAATATCTGACACCTGTTTGACAAAGTAGTGTCAAATTTCCCAGCGTGGGCACCGTTAATTAAAAAATGTAACTCCGTTAATCATCTCCGTTAATCTAAAGGCCTCCTGACAGCGAGAGCAAACATGAATTCAAGTTACAACAATAATGTTAATGGAAAGCAAACTTAACAGGAGTTAAATATTCCAGTAATCATTTTACAAATAAACGTCTGTGTACAAAATATTTTTCAAAAATGATCGTCAATAATTTACGATAAGGGGATAAACAGTTGTGTGCTCAGCTCTGCACGTTTTGTCCTTTAAAATCTGAAAATATTTGTTACTGTGTGTAGGAGTGGTCTCCACTGTCGTCCCTGATTCTCCTCACAAACTGTTCATCGGAGGTCTGCCAAACTATCTCAACGATGACCAGGTATTTACCTGAAAACTCATTCAACAGGTGATCCCCACCCGTCTTTCTTACATTTTAAACATACACAAAATCTGTTTCTGACATTTCTTTATTTACTTGATGTAGACAGTAATAATTACAGTAATGTGTGCTAAAAAGACAAGAAGAAGAATTTCAAAAAGAACTTCAACTTTCTTAGAAACATAAACCACAAAAAACAAAAACAAAATAATGACCACTATGCAGAATAAAACAAGTTTATGCTCATTATGTTTTCTTTTTGTCTTTTAGCTGTTTTTAATCATTTACAGTTGACAACTTCTATGTGATTAGACTTTAAGGAAAAATATAATCATCTCATGTTGTTAATCATACATGAATATTTAAAGAACTCTTTTGTTACTCATACTTTTCTTATGTTCAGCATTCTGATTAAAGAAAGGTAAGAAAAGTTCAGAATATTTACATCACATGCTAAATAAAAGCATGTAGATAATTCTTAGTGCCCTGTTTCCCCTCTATACGTGGTTTTAGAAAAGATAGAGGGAAAGTGGCTGACTCACTGTCTCGCCCAAAGAAGATATAAAAATGGATTTTTTTCTTGAAGAATAAAAAAAGTCAGATTGAATATTTCCTAATAAACAGCATCTCTACTGAGTGTCAGACTTAAAAGGAAGAATCAATCTTATTTAACAGTCAGGTCCACATCTATCTCTGCTGTCAAGACAGCAGGTCTGTTTATATTCTCTGTTAAACACTGAATCAATCAAAACTGTCATTCTGTTCCATTCATAACTTCACAGAGCACCTGACAACTGATGTGTATCACATTTATTAAATATTTATCATTCACTGACGTATTTTTTATCACTATTTTGAATTCTTGCAGTCTCTGGTGCTGCATTGATACTCACAGATCTTTCATTTTTGTTCCCCCACTTTGTCCCCAGCTAGGGGCCGTAAGATCGTTAAGTCTGCGCTCATAGTTTGTTCAGTAGTTCTCATCTACTGCTGCCATGCCAACATGTAACACAAGGCAAGTAAGACCTGATCCTGTCCTAACAGGGATACACTCCCACAGCCCGCTGCCTCCTCTGGCTGCTCTTTTTCCCATTATGCTTTGGAGCGCGTTAAGGGTCCTTGGGGATTTCTGGCTTTAGGCCTGATCATAAAGAAATCAGGGTGTGGTTGTTGTGTTGTTGTTGATGGTGGTGGTGGTGGTTCATTCAGCTGTAATATAAGGGTAAGAAACTCATGGTTTAGTTATTTTTTTTATGATAAGTTAACAAACTCAGATAATGTCCTTGTTATTATACTGCTACCTTTGTCAAAAGAGAATATTTCAATTTTTGTTAATTTTCTGGCTGTGGTATATCTGTGTCTAAAAAGTGATTTTCTTATAGCTTAGGTCCACATCAGTAGAATCTGTTCCTTTATGTCTTTCTTGAAACTTCACTCGGCTTTCTCTTCTTTTCCTAATATCATGATTCAGCATAGAAACATCTTAAAATCCTGTTTGATTGACACACGTTCATGTTATTTATAGAAATGTTGTGACATTTACAATCAGTCTGTAGTTTAAAAACCTGTTCACTGTGTTTATTGTTATTATCCCTCCAAGGTGTTTGTGTCCGACTGCTCTCTGCAGGTGAAGGAGCTCTTGATGTCGTTCGGGCCTCTCAAAGCGTTCAATCTGGTGAAGGACAGTGCAACGTCTCTGTCCAAAGGCTACGCCTTCTGTGAATACGTGGATGTCTGTGCCACAGATCAGGTTCACGTTATGTTAATTTATTTGTGTGAGGTTTTGAGATGTGTAGTCTTAATGTGTTATAAGTTAGTTTTTGTGTTTATTTTCTCAGGCAGTTGCTGGGCTCAACGGGATGCAACTTGGAGACAAAAAGCTGATTGTCCAAAGAGCGAGTGTGGGAGCTAAAAATGCCAATCCTGTGAGTACCAATGCTTTTCATCTGTAACTTCCTCTGAAAATAACATCCAGGTTTTTAACAGAATTCTGATAAAGAACACTCAAAAGAAAAAAAAAAAATATACAAGCAAAACAGAAATTAATTCTTCATTAAGTTTGAAAAAAAAAACATGCACAAGCATATACCTCCCGATATAGACAACACTATTAAAATATGAACAATGCAACTAAATATAGGTAAAAGCCAAATACATCTGGAATGATGAACAGGCTGTGAGGGTGGATCTTAGTCCTGTCAGTCTTAGCTGATGTGTGTGACTCTGCAGACCTCCATCATAGAGACGCCAGTGACACTGCAGGTCCCTGGCCTCCAGAGGCTGCAGAACTCGGGCATGCCTACGGAGGTGCTGTGCCTCCTCAATATGGTGATGCCTGAGGAGCTGGTGGATGATGAGGACTACGAGGAGATCCTAGAAGACATCAAAGAGGAGTGTTGCAAGTATGGCAGTGTCCGCTCCATCGAGATCCCGCGACCTGTCGATGGTGTGGAAGTCCCTGGCTGTGGGAAGGTGAGGATCATCTATCTGTCTTGTACTTGCATGTTCGAATTTAAGTTTGTGTGTGAGGACAACTTAACTTACATTTGAAGAAAATAAACCGTAGCAAATCAAGCCCTCTCTGTGCTTCATAATTTTAAAGACTTGTCTGACCTGATCTTTTTTCCAGATCTTCGTGGAGTACGTTTCTGCTGCAGACTGTCAGAAAGCCATGCAGGCCCTCACTGGCCGAAAATTTGCTAACAGAGTTGTGGTCACCAAATACTACGACCCTGACATGTACCACAGGCATGAGTTTTAAGCACAGACCAGTGTGATCGGATCGTAAACATGTCCTGAGAGGTTTAAAAAAGACTTCAATGAAATCTACATCTACTTTACAAATCTGACCGCAGTGTGCTTCAGTTCTGAATATCCAACTATCAGCTTCAGCCTAACACTCACACAGTATACTTGTACTGAATTACTGAACTTTAGTATTAATGACATTTGTTGTAAAATGAATGTGACATGTATCTTACTTAAACATGAAGTAATACTGCCTGACAATAACACAGAATAGCTGTTTCTCTGTGAATGCACTGTGTGAGAAAAACAGTCAAATGTTTAGATTCTCTCTTCTGAGCACAAACTTTGATTTCTCTGAGAGAAAAAAAGGTTATTTATGTATTTATTTTTTTACAAAAAAAGATTTCCCTATGTAAGTTAAAGGTACACTATATAGATTTGATAGTGAAAGTTTGAAAGTTGGAGAAGTGAAACAATTCTATTCTAGATTTTCTGTTCTAAATACACAAACTTTATTCAAAGGAAAACATGGGTCTCTTGAACACTGTTTGAAGCTAAAAAGCCAGGAGAGTTACAGTTGCACTGTTAGCCCCTCACCATAACTTTTCGCATAGCATTTTATCTTCAGTTTTACAAGGACCAAATATCCATCTGAGGACAGTTTGTGTATAGAGTTATTAACATATACAACATAATCTGTAAGCATCTCCAACTTTCACATTTCTCTACCAAATCTACATTGTGCACATTTAATATATAAATGTTTATGAACACATACAGCGCTTAAACCAATACTGCTAAACCAGTTAAAATCCCCTTTTTATATCTGAAACCCCCCCCTACATGTTATGACTATTGTACTGTAAATCTCTCTCTGATCAGCAGTGTTCAAGTCAGCTACTAAAAACTAGCATCTAGGAATCAGCATACTTTTACAAAAAATAATGAAATATGTACAAATGTGGTGATGGCCATGCTACAAAAGGATATTTGACAAAAGGATGAAACCTGATATGCTATGAATAATTTAATACTCAATGTAATTACTTCACAAAGTGGCTAGCTTAGGATCACTAGCATATCCAATATTGCAGTTTGTTAGCTAGCTAGCTAAATGTTAAGTTGTCTTTCATTAAAGCAGGGGAAGTTAAAGATTTAAGAAAAACAAACATTACAAGAAATATAGTTAAATATAGAAATTCATTGATAACAAAAACAAATGCCACTTTTTGAGAATAACCAAATATAATTTTTGTATGCCAAAGAACAAAATAATTTTCTGGTTTGACATTTCTCTGATACTAGTTGTTCTAGGACTAGTTGATGTGGCTATAATAAACTGTAAATGTCTTTTACTTATATGCCAACTTTATAGCCTGCAACGTGTTAGCTTTAGCATGATCTTATTCCAGTATCATATATGTAGTACTGCATTCAAGCAATGGACACAAAATAAGAAAAAAAAATCTGACACTGTATTCCAACTTTTTTCTGGATGGCCAAAAATAAAAATAACTTTTTTAGATTGCTTAAACCTTGCCATTGCCATCGCCTCAAATAAAAGCTTGCATCCACCATCAGACCTTTTTAGTTTTTTTCTTTTGTATTGAATCACATTTTTAAAGTGAAGAAAGTCAATTATATTCTTTTAAAAAGGTTTTCAGCTACAGTTTCAGTTTTCTCTTCGTTGTGTGGTAAGAATAACAGGTCTTTACTGCCCTCCTGTGGTCACACTGAGAATCAGTTTCTCTACATTTTACGTTTTATAAACACATGCAGTCGCATCAACATAACCATAATTAATGTAAATACAAACACAATGTGAATTGCATATATTTCAGAGATATGAATTTCATCATTACAAATAAATAGTTTAATTTTGAATTGTAACCGGATGTTCTACGTCAGATATCGCGTTCATGACTGACTTTACATTCTGTAGTTCATGACGTCAACAGTCAGCAGGAGCTCATGCTGGGTTTGACAGATGTGCAGTGTTGAACATTGGAGGTCTGTTTGAAGACAGCAGTGTGTGTCTGGATTTTCACCCTGCAAAGAGGAGCGACACCCCCGCGGAAACATGTCGGCTGACAGGGCGATGATGAGTCCGTGCAACAAATTTCAAGCGAACATTTTTAATAAAAGTAAATGTCAGAACTGCTTCAAACCTCGAGAGCTTCATCTGCTGAACGACCATGACAAGGAGCAGGTACGGTTAAACTGCATTATAAGACAGATGTTCAACCATGTAGAAACGAATCCTATCACTCTATGTTAGACAAATTAAAGTATTATGGCGATTATTTTCAGGTGGCACGAAACTAGTTATGTTTTCTTAACTTGAGTTGTGGAGTAGCATAATGTCCTTCTGGTTTTTAAAAATAAAATCCTCAAGTGCGCATAAAACCAGAATACTTACCACAGCCCTCGTCATCGTTTCGTTTTTTTTAGTTTTTTTTTTTATAATAATCAAATTTAGATTAATTGACATTTAAGTTGATTTTTTTTTTAAATTGGATAACATGTTTAAACATGTTTTTTATGGTCATATTAAAACACTATCATATAATCTTAAATCTGTAATTTCTTTACCAGGTTTTTGTTGATTCAGTGAGGCAATCTGACAAAATCAAAATCAAGTTAAGATGTTTCACAAAATGTTTTGTTAAGTCTTAAAAAATAAAGTCCTACCACTGTTTTAAAAACATGTTAGTTACTTTCTGAGCTGTCCAGCTGTTGCCAAATTGTTTACATTAAGGTTAAATAAATGGCTTTTAGATTAATAAATAAAGAAATAGGCCTATGAAATGAAATACAGAAACATTTTGTGGGTGTTTTGTAAATGCATCCTTTTTTACCTAGACGCCCTGTGTCATCTAATTAACAGTGAATTAGTCAGATCTGTATTTACATGGTTGATCAAGTTTTCTCTGAGGTGTTTTAAGTGAAGATAAACTCTACCCAAGCCATCAACAGTTAGTATGATGTCTAAGCATCAGTTCAGAGACCCTCTGGTTACTGTAACAATTTTAAATGTAGGCTGAATAATATATGCCAAAAGTCCAATTTAACTTTTCTCTCTGAGAGAACTTAATTATATAAACATGCTAGCAGAATATAAAGTTGTTAATTTATGATCAGCTATCATTTATGAAAAAGAGTCTATACCCGAACTAAGCAGCACTAGTTCCTGTCTTAAACCTTGTTGTTGCAGGTCTGTAACGATGATATAATCAGACGATCATGACAGCTCCGACATGCCTCTTTTGTTCATATGTTATTAGTATGTTACTACTATGTGTTCTTGTGCCCTGTTATTTGTGCAGTGTTACTCAACCTGCAGACATGAAGCAGGTATTCCTTATAACACACTCAACTTAACGCAGAGGAAAAAGGTTTTTTGAAACATTTGACTGATGGACATTCTTTGTTCATGTAACTTTTCGTTTCCACTTTCTCTATGCTTTTTCTTCATTCTTCATTTCGACTTTTTGTAGGAAGCAGAGATGCAATTATATTTTTGTTCAAGGTTGAAATAAAACTTTGTATTTATCAAAACTATGCCATCGCAAGCTGACAAAGATCAAGATTTTGTTCAGAACTTGATTAATTAATTAATGCATTAATGGCAAGAATAGGAATATTATCAGTTATTTTTCATGAATAAATATTATATGTTTTTTATAACATACAACTTTAATATTGATGGGATGGGCTTAGCGAAACTTGTATTGGAGAAACTGTATGTTGCCTTCATTGACTTATTGGTTCAGCTCTGTACATTAGATCTCTCCCTGCCTCCCCTCAGGTGAAGCCTGTTTATGGAGGCTGGTTGTGTTTGGCTCCCGAGGGGACAGACTTTGAACACCCCGTACAGAGGTCCAGGGTATGACACTGTGCCAAACTAAAATATACAAATATACTTTAAATAATAATAAATAAATAATAAATAAATAATTTTCTGTTTTTATTATGACTTATTGACTCAAATAAAGTTCTGCTTCTTTGGTTTTATCTGTTTGTCCTGATGTTAGAAATGGCAGCGACGCTTCTTCATCCTGTATGAAGATGGCAGTTTGAGTTTTGCACTGGATGAACAGGTAAGAAGAAGAACAACATACATGATGCATGAAACTTTCATGAGACACACACAAACTAACAGGCGATGCAGCTGTGTGCAGTGAATCCTGCTGTGCACTTGTATGTGTGTTGGGATCAGCATGATCTTTAGGCCACATGTTATGTGCAGATCGCAGAGGATAATTTAGGTCAAACCTTCCCTCTAATGCCCCCCCCCCGCCCCGATCCCTTTAAATCTCATCCTGTCTCTTTATTCCTGTCTAACAGCACACTATCAGTGTACTCACTGTCATTCATCAACTGATCAGTTGACCCTCGGTAAGTCTAATTCTGTGATTGACTCTCCGGAATAACTTGACTTTGTGTCTCTGCTGCAGCCGAGCACCCTTCCTCAGGGGACCATGAACCTGAATCTGTGCTCAGAAGTCAGTGACGCGGAAACTAAGACTGGTCAGAGAAACGCTCTTTGCATCATTACACCGCAACAGGAGGTCTTTATCAGAGGAGACACTAAAGAGATCATTAACGGGTCAGAACATCCATGAATAAATTGATGAATGAATAAATACATCATAGTTCAATCTATCAATAACACCTCTCATTCTCAGGTGGAGCGATCAGCTAGCTGCCTTTCTGCGCTTCAACAAACAGAACCAGAAGAAGAAACGTAAAGTGGAGCCTGTAACCTCTCAGGTACCAAAGAAGAAGAGTCAGATTAGATGTTTCAGCCAACCTGTGATCAATACAGACTATCTTCTGAATGTTATGTATAGTTTATGAAATGTAAACTAGCCTGGTTATAAATGCTGAGGGGATGGAGCATATTAAATCAATAAAATGATCATCTTTTTGTTTTTTTCTTACAAACATTAGGAGCCTAGTCCAGCAAAGATGGCTGCCACAGATCAAAGTTTCCTGAGTTTAGAGAGTCCTGCAGTGTCCAGATCAGGTCTGACACACACACACACACACACACACACACACACACACACACACACACACACACCTGGAACTTTACTGTATACTGTTATACCAGTCTGAGATTTATTTAGCAGATAGTTGATTTAAACTGTTTTATGCTCCTCTTTAGAACCCGGTCAACGGTCTCCCGGCTCGAGTCCTGCCTGCAGGGACTCTGGACTTTTGTCTGATCATGTCAGTTCTTTGGACCTACTGAGCAGCAGAAACACGGATGCAGACAAGGGCGACATGTCGAATAACATCAGAACAAACAACCAGGACAAAAGGTTTTTTTTTAACACAATATTCTGATTATATTTAGTTTACATTTATACAGGTTTTCTGGAGTTTCAGACATTACCTAAGAAAGGAAACAGGGTAAATGTGCAAGCAATTAGCAGAGAGGCATCCTCTACACCTCCCCCTTTCAAAACCATCACACACACTGATGAGCAGATCAAAGACTGAACCTCCATTACACATCCGACTGCTGCTCTTACATGTAGCAGAAACTGCCTAGTTTGAGCTCCAGCAATAAACTGCTTCTCGACACACAAACAAAAACAAAAAAAAAGTAAACTCTCATTAATAGCAGAAATCAGTGCATGTCTGATAATGACACACTGGTCACAGGGAGAAGACACATTTCTGTTAGATCCTCTGCACCAAACCTTCTACTAACAAACCTTCTACTAACTCGCTGTTTGTGTTCTTCCAGTCATGGCAACATCTCAGAAAGGCTGCTGGGATTTGACATGCTGGCAGAAGGGTCAGCTGTTCCTAGGAAGAGCAGGAACGAAAGTCGCACCAACAAACGAGAGGTAAGGACAACAGCAACGAGTAAAGTCACACAGTCAGTTGAGGTAAAGTGCACACATTCTTGACTGAAGAAAAGCAGACACTGGTGTAGAAACAGACTGTACTACAGGGAGAAGTAGTGCTGTGACCTGCTTCCTGTAATAAAAGTTAATGTCCACGCTCGGAAATGTCTCCCTATAATAAAAGTAAAGACTGCCCCTCTGTGGGACATTTCTACCGGCTGTTAAAGCCAACTGAACCTCAACACCTATTTGAGGACTGAAATCATAAAAATCAGATGGATCTCTATGAACTCTGCTTCACACCTCATCGTCTTTTTTTTTTCCACTGATGAAAGGTGTTTAGGATGTTTACATTGACATCCTGACAGCAGACCTGCTCAGGACTCTGCTGTAGCTGTGAGCTCAGACTTATATTAAAAACACATATCGCAGACATACGTCATTGAACAGTGTCATCATGTTTCCCTCTGACATGTTGTGGGTCTGTTATGGAGGGTTCCTCTGTTACTCATCATGTAGGTGGGCTCTCTTTAGCAGCACACACTCATTCTCTCATCACCAGCAGTGTGTTATATAATGTCTGCAGGTCTCAGCAGGGTTTACCTGTAATACAGTCTAAAAATGACTCTGATTACTGATGCCAATGTCACTGTGTCCTCTGAGCTCCCTTCAGCAGTTAAACAATACTCTGATAAAATAAAAAACAACTGAAACTATTTAATTCCAGTGACTGGCTCCAAAGATCCTGATTCTTTACTTCACATTGTTTGTTATTTATAAGATCATTTTAGTTCAACACAGGTAAAAGGGACAGAGTCAGTTTTAAAGAAGAAACTGAAGGAATTACTTAATGTTAACGTTTCCGCATATTAGCAGCTTTAATCTGCTTAAATAATCTAATGTTGATAGGAATCTTGAACATGTCTTTACAGGTGGGTGTCTATCTGTTCAATGACTTCAATAATGAGCAGTAACTTAGATCTGCAAGTATCGCAAGACAACATACGGTTTTGATGTGAATCTAAAAAAATCAAAAAAATCTGCTTCATTTAAAGCACAAAAAATGAACCACACGAGACTTAAAAAACTCCCTAACGGATTAATCTGGATTTGTGTTAGTCAGAGCCCAGTGTGTACTAGGCAGGACTCGTTTTAACATGACTCACATATCCAGGTGTTACAGAAAGAAAGAAAGAAAAAGAGAGAGAGACAACAGGTTAACAGGAAGTCTGACATCATGAAACCTGTGTGTGTGTGTGTGTGTGTGTGTGTGTAGGGGGGGCTGCTGTTTGTTTGTGAACAGATTTGAGTGTACTGTCTTTTCAGTCCTCGTGTTTGTGTGTGTGTGTGTGTCTTGCAGTTACATATCACTGACAGAGTTTTTCCAGGATTCCTCAGAGAGTTAACAAGACACAACATAACACAGCAGGCTAAAGACTGTTTATGATCTCCACACACACACACACACACACACACACACACACACACACACACACACACACACACACCAATACAGTAGTACGCCTCCTGCTCCGTTGTGAGTGAACACCTGTTTGTGTGTGCGTGTCAGTAAGTAAGTTACACTCTGATGACATCGCAGACGTGTTCAGACAGCGTCACACCTCAGAAGCTACATTTACAGATGAATCATGGATTTCTTTAATGTAACAAACAAAATAAGATATTTAATCATAACATTAATCCATCACAAGTACTAAGGCGTGTCAAGAAAAAAACATCCATTAAGAGGCAGAAATCTTGAGTAAAACCAGAATCATGATGGACAGCCTTCTAAAGAAACTGTGGGAGATGAGAGGGACAAACAGAGCAACAACAATAACAACAATAAATAACATAGATTTATAGCTACAATATCTTAATAATGACAAAAATATGTGTGGAATTAGCAGGAGCAACTAAGTATGTTAAATTCAGAGGTTGAAGTTGAGCACAAATATCTTTAACAATTGAATACGTCACATGTTTAGGATGTGATACTCAGAGAGAATGTCTGCGTCTTCACCAGTTGATGTGATCAGTGCTTGATGCGTTTTGTCTGATCACAAAGATATGAAACTGTTAAGGTCCAGGTTAACACACCCTCAGCGTTCAGACATGACACAGATGTTTGTCTCTGCGTCTGATAATCTGAGATTAAAGAGCGCCTCGCTCCAAAAGGATTTACTCTAAAAAAAAGAAAAGAACTTTAATCATGGTCATCCTTTTATCTTATCAGCATCTTTATGAGTGTGAGTTTAGTTCAGTGTCAGGTGGAGTCGAAGATACTTTGTTCAGACGACCTCAGATTCACAACCTAGCTCCCCCTCTTCTCTTTCTCATTTGCTATCTCCCTCCCACCTCTCTCTTTTTTTCCCTTCTCCGACATCCCTTGCCTTTAAAAGTCTTTATCCAGAGGAGCAGCTCAGTATGCGCTCTGTGATTGTTTTTGAAAAAGAACAAGGCAAAGTGTGTGTATTCCTGCATGTTTCGATTGAATATAAAGCAGAAGAAAAACACCTAGAAGGCTGTGTTAAGTATCTGTTTGTGATTCAAAAAGGCTCTTCACACCTTGAATTAGTAACAGAAACACCTTGTGTCAGGTGATGACCGAGACCCCAGTCGGCAAGTCTCAGCCCTGATCAGATTGATTGAACAATTTAAAATATTATTGAATCAAAGAATGTGCAGCGTCTCCTTAATTTAATACATGAGCCAACCTCAGTCTGTTAATCTGTTTTACTGATGATGTGAGAGGCAGTATTTACCCCTGTCCTCCCTCCCTCCCAGCTGTGCAGCTCTGATCCTCCAAATGACGTCTGACAAACATCCAGAACATTTCTAACTCTAATCCAAACTCACAAACTCTTAAAAAAACAAAACTAATCCTGTAACACATCACATAAAAAAAACTAAAATGTGTGGGGATTTTTTTTTGCAGAAGCTTCAGTCATGTGGAGACATCAACCAGCTCTGTACCCCCCCACCTCAGAGGAGGAGCAGGTCTCTGGATCGCAGGACAACCGACACCGTCATGACAGTGAGGCACAAACTTAGTTTATATGTACAAAGCTATTATTTGTGTGTTTAAATTAAGGCGTCATCAGGTCATGTCACACACGGCTGCTTTGAATGTGAGCAAATAAACGGTGTAGATTAAAGAGAGGTAGCTCCAACAGCGACCTCTGGAGTCCACAAAGGGATCACAGTCTCATCCTATGTTTTAATAAAAATATGAAATCACATGTGATACTCTGAACAATTTTGTTTTTTGAATGTTTTTATTTACACACGTCAGATTTCTATTTGTTAATGTGTTTATGTTTTATTAACAGCCAGATTTATTAAACTTTAAAAAAGGCTGGATGGTCAAACTGGATGAAAACAAACAGGTAAACACTTTAACTGTCCTCTATGAATATTTCTGAATGCTGTTTATGTTTATTTTTCTCATAAATGTTTTTATCTGTTTTCTCCAGCCAAAGAAATATTGGTTTGTTCTTTCAACGAACAGTCTGAGGTTCTACAGGGACTCCTTAGCTGAGGAGGTATTTTCACATTCATCATTTTTAAGAATAAAAACACATGTTTTAGTTAGGGCTGTCAACTTTAGAGGTCGGGTAGAATCAGTTATATCTGAACTAGTGTTCTTGCGCGCTATCCATCCAACACCTGTTGGTTTTTCAATGATAACTGGTCTCCTGTTTTGGAAAACCGAGGGGCATCTAAAACTGCAGGAGTATCTTACACCGGCCTCCCTCTCTGTTTAAAACAAAAACAGACAACTTCAGACCATAATCAGTCACCGCACTGTTGTTCTTTTACATCATTGTGACTATAGGGAGACACTGGAGAGGCTTATCCAATAATTGTGATTACAAAAAATAACGCATTAATTTCCTTCCTTAATTGAATGTGATTACCCAGTTAAAGCTGACGCCCATAGTTTGGGTTTTACTTCAAATGTTGACGTCTCTTTTTCAGTCCTCAGATCTTGAAGGAGAAATCGAGCTTGCAAAGTGTTTTAAGGTGGCTGAGTTTCATGTTCAGAGGAACTACGGCTTCCAGATCCATGTAAGACAACATCTCTGAGACCAATCCGTAAATAGAAACCTGCTTCATAATAACAAGAAGAGAAATGTGTTTTCCCCCACAGACTCCTGATGGTGTCTTCACACTGTCGGCCATGACAGCAGGGATGCGCAGGAGCTGGATCCAGGCTCTGATGAGGAACGTTCATCCCGCTAACACACCTGATGTCACCAGGTAAAAAATAAACAAGTTGTCTATCTGTCTGTCTATCTTTGGTTGATTAAGTGAGTCGACATTTGACCCTAATCGTTCATTTACCTTCGACCATTAGCTTAAAGAAATGTATCTTTAACTACATTAATGATTGATTGTTGCTCTTTGCTTTTCATGATGAAATATCCGACCTATCTCATGTTGTGAACAGTTCACCTGGACTCCAGGTTTCATCTGAGACCCACCTTAGACCAGACCTGACTCATGACTCCTCATCAGCAGAGAGAGATGCTGAGATCAAACATGTCTGTGTGACACAGAGGCGAAGAGAAGGACGATATAGAACCTTTGACTGGGTGGGGTTCAGGTCTCAGGACTCTAACCCTGAGACTAAAGCAAGTCAGGACCCCCAGAGTAAACCGGGTAAGGAAGCGGACCCTCAGAGGACAGAAGCTGGGAGCCTTGAGGAGAGGAGGAGGAGTAGGGAGGAGAGGAGAAGGCGATACGAGAGCGTTCTAGGCTTCACTTTGAGTCCAGACTACCAGCAGAGGACGGAGGAGGAGGTAGAGGAGTGCTGGAGAAAGGTGGAGACCAGTTTCTTCAGATCAGAAAACAGTGTTCCTGTTTTCTCTGAGAGCAAGGACTCTGAGGAGCAGCTGGACCAGTTCAAGACCATGGTAAGAGAAATTAAACGTTTTAACACTATTCAAATTTATAAGCTACAGAAAATGGATGGATGGAACAAAACTGATGATGATATCTCATGCATGAACTTCATTTATTTTAAGGTGGAGGACCTCAAGGCTCGGCTGGAGGAATCAGAGCATCTCAGACTGAAGCTGGAGGATGAACTTAAAGCAGGAACAAATCGCCAGGTCTGACACATATCAGCTCAGCTGCTTTAGTCATAGAGTCTGTGTTCAACATTCCTGAAGATCGTTTCACTTTTGTCTTTCTTCCTCTTACAGCTGGAACCTCCTCTGAGTTCAGATGCAGGAACACTGAGTGAACACAGCGAGATATCACACCAGCGGTGCTTCATCGGACAGGAACATCCTCCTTTAACACCCAGAATCCTGCTGCATGACTCCGAGGGAAACCTGAGGGAGCTTCTTGATACAGACACCGCACCATCATCCTCACCTTCATCCCCCGGAAAAGGACAAACTCTTGTAGAGGGGAAAACTACGACCCTGCAGACTGAGTCACACGGATTCTGTGAGCAGCTTCAAAACGAACAGTATGGCTCATCAATACCTGATCAACCTGCAGAGACTGACGACACCTCGCTGTACGTTTGTGTGGAGCGTCACATTCCTCCAGACCAGGAGGTGCTGAGAAGGCTCACACAGGAGGTGCAGCTACTCAACAGCCAGAAGGAGGCGCTGAAGCAGAGAAACCAGGAACTGCTGAACCAGCTGACAGAAGCAGACCGTGAGATCGAACGTCTGGGGGCGGAGCTCCGCAGGAAGTTCACTGAAACCCAACACCTCCCCGATGAGGAGCCTCATCTCCTCCCTGCTGATACAGCACACCACCTACCTAATGATGAGCCCTGTATCCTCCCCGCTGAACAACCACAGCACCTCTCTGATGAAGAGGAGCACCTGGGAGGATCCTGGGTGGTGGATCTTCAGTTGGAGCTAAGCCTGAAGAGCGAGGAGCTCCTGGAGGCTCAGAGTCTGATCTCTTCACTGGAGGAGAGTCTGAGGGAGACCGGGGAGCTGCTGCAGCTGAACCCCGCTGCAGAAAAGGGGAAGGATCTTAAGGAGGATGGTGAGGAAGAGGAGAAACACCACCTTCAGTGTTTGGATGAGATGCAGCTGACAGAGTTGAAAATGCAACTCAACCAATCAAATCATAGCTCTGAGGGGGCTGATAAACTCTACCATCAGTCAGGTGCAGGGGCAGAGCTTGATATCAGGGGTCACTCAGATGAAGAGAACAGCAGGGTTTTAGGATCTGATGAAACAAAGATCCAGAGAGTGATGTCGGCTATGATGATGAGGATGATGGCTTTGGATCGATTCCTGGAGGTGATGGATGAGGTGGACGTAAGAAATGAAAGCAGGAGATCTGAGAAAAAACCTTTAAGAGACATCACACAGATGAAAATTGCTTTGCTGGACCTTATTGCCGCCTCCATCAGCTCCTCTCTCAGCTCCTCCGTCAGCTCCTCCACACTGGACAGACTCCGGCTGATAGCAAACAGACACTCTCACCGGTCAGATTCTTTCTGGTTTGGTCTGATTCTCTCTGCAGCGTCTGAAGCTCTGTCCTGCTGCTTTTTAAACCTTCGGTCTAAATTTGAGAGAAAACTCCAAGAAAACAAAAAATCTCTTCCCACTTCTTCTTTTCTCTGCACAAACTGTGTCGAGCTGATGAAAGAAAACCATGAGTTAAGAGCCCAACTGTCTGAGAGAGAAGAAGGGTCATCGTCACTGAGAGAACAGTTGGACTCGAGTTGTCAGACAGCTGAGACTCCAACAGAGGACTCTGAAAGTGAATTACAGGCTGAATATGACAGTATGTCAGAGGAAACTGTCCGTCAGACAGAGGAGGAGGAGGAGGAATTTGATTTGATCTCTCCTTTATTGGTTGAAGAGAGGGAACGAGTGGTGGAGAAAACAGAGAGAGAAGAATCCACACAAACAGACCCGAGCTCAGAGATAGATGAGGTTTTACTGCTGAGAGAACGAGTGAAGGAGCTGGAGGAGCAGCTGTTCACCATGCAGGAAAGGAGAGAGAGGTTTGATGGGAAACTGAGTTCTGTTCAGATGCAACATGAGAGAGAGATGGAGAGGCTGAAGGTGGGTGCTGCTGGGTGTTTAAAGACACATTTACACACATACACCTCTGTCACTGTTGATTCTCTGTTACATCCTTTACGTATATCTGGTTTAACTCAATAGGTTACTAAGAAGTTGTCTCTTTTCCCTCCAGGCTAACTTTCAGCTGGGTTTCGCCTCCATGGAGGAGTCTCACAAGAAGGAGGTAAAGGAGCTGCAGCGTCAACACCAACAGGAAGTGGAGCGCCTCCTGATGGAGAGAGACATACTGCTAGAGGAGGAGAGCGCTGCAACAGCAACTGGTTAGAGGAGTCAACCGTCAGATATTTCTTTTGTACATTTATGTGTCAAGAGTTTAATCTAGATTAAATCAACCTTTGCAGTTGAACTCCACATGTCTTTTTTCGGCCTGTAGAGGTCACTCGTTGTCTTGAATTGAGGAGTCTTTCTGATTTAAAAACTGGTGTCTTCAGTTCCTCGTGTGTCCACTTGACGCTGTCTCATATGGAGCCCTATATCAAAATATTCAACTTTATAGCAGATTTAAGAAGTTTGCATCATGGTACAAAGAACCGTTTTGATCTATAAAGATCATTTCTTCATTAATCAAATTGGTCTGTAAATTATTTTAAAGGAATAGTTTTGTATTTGTATGTGCGTTTGTATACTTCTCAACAATAAGTATATTGGCCACAAAAGCTGCCAGTCTGCTTGACCTTAAGGCGAGCCCAGCTCGGCTGTACGGGTATGCAGACGGGCAAGTTTGCAACTTCTCATTAAGCTTATTTCAAGTAAAACCACCATACGACCCCACTTAACCAAAAACCTGTTACGGTCGAAGTAAAGAATAATCAGAGAAGTGACCCCTCTAAATGTCAGGTGGGAGCCGCTAGCTGTCTACTAGGTGTCACTTCAGATTATTAAGTCACTAACTTGAACCTCTCTGTCGTGTTTGTTTGTGGTGTAAAAGACTATTTATTAGAGGACAGGTTCTTTAACATTCCTGGTATGTGCTCCTTTCAGCTATTGAGGCAATAAAGAACGCGCACCGCGTGGAGCTGCAGAGGGAGGAGCAGAAGAGACGTCAGTGTGAGAGCAGCTCAGGTAACATTCACCTGGAGGACCTTTACAGACGGCACAGGTACGCACATATCTGTCAGAGACCAAAGTCAAGACTGGAATGAAGATGGGAGTTTAATATTTGATGATTTCACTTATGTTAAATATATGTGATGATTGTGTGTGTGCAGGGAGGAGCTGGCCTCCTCTCACAGGGAGCTTCAGGTTCTCTCTCAGCAGTTCAGTCTAAGGTGTTTGGAGGTCAGCCATCTTGTTCAGGCTCTGGAGGCAGAGAGGAAGGCTCTGAGTGTGTGTCAGCAGGAGAACCAGCACCTGAGGACCAGGAACCAGGTGAGGCAAACACACACACACACACACACACACACACACACACACACACACACACACACACACACACACAGGGTTTAATTGTTATCACACAATACTCATAAGATTAAAGGATTTTTTGTCTCCTTAAGGAGCTCAGTACTCACCTCGCTGCAGAGATCAACAGACTATGTTCTCAGGTGAAGCTGGACAACCTGCCGGTCAGTCAGAAGATGGAAGAGTATGAGATGGAGGTAAAGTTTCTCTACACCTGTGTACAAGGAGAGAGCAAAATCAAAGTTTTATGTTGAAACGGATGTTCTATGCCACTGCAACCAATGAACATGTCATTTTATTTTGACCAAAATTAACTTTTCTTCTTGGGCAAAGGATCCCAAAACTTCTTCCACATCAGAGGTTTTCTGCAGAAAAACAAGCTTAATCTCTAAATTAATAATTGGAGAAAAAAAAGTCCAACATTTAAAAATAAAAAAAATGAATGATTTTTACCAACACAGAAAAAAAAATCCAAAACATGACAGAAGTTTGTTTGTGTTTTGAACTTGAATGAGGATGTTTCTTTTGTTTGTTTGTAGTTACAGTTTCACCTCCAGTAAACATTTAAGACAGTGATTCCACATCTGAACTTGGTGTGACAAACTGTTTTAATTAATGCTATGGGCTCAAAGTTTTGACCTGTCAAACTGTCTCTCTGTCTAAATTTGAGAGATTTCTATTGTTGCACTCTCCAAACACTGATTATCTGTTGTTGTTGTTTTGTTTTTTCAGATTACGCTGAGGGTGAAAGAGTCTGAAGTACAGAGTCTGAAGCAAGAGACAACTTCTCTGAAGGACGAACTACAGGTGGCTCAGAGGGTGAGACCACACAGAATCTAAAGTGAACATGAACTGATGACCTTGTCAATACAGCCAAAGACAAGAAACTCCAATGATCTGCAGTTGCCATTTTTGCTGTTGTCTTTGCATAGAGTAATGTAACAGTTTTCTCTGGTAATAGTAAATCTCCTTAGGGATATCTTCTGTTATGTTTTACTGAAAGTAACCATTTGAGCTTATCAGTCACAAATAAAATAATTGGATTTGCTTGTAGTTGCCCCAAAGGATAACATTGCGGCTACTGAAGCCGTGGCCCTGTTTCTTACTGATGCAACAAACAGAAGGCACGATTGAATATTTAAAAAAAACCTTTGTGTCATTAGATTTCAAAACAGGAACATGTTCTGTTTAAATACAATACTGAACCATTCTGTTTCTGAACATCATGTCACAGGACAAGACGAACGCCACCAAGAAATACAAAGACATGTTCACCCAGCTCAGCATCCTGAGGACCAAAACTGAACGAGAGACGAATGAACTGCGGGAAAACCTGAGGCTTGCGCACCGTGCTCTGGATCAGACTGCATCTTGAAAACAATACATCACTATAGATTTTTTTTTTTAGTCTTTGCCTACAATGTATTTAATAACTTTATTTAAACACATTACAATGTTATGTATTTTTTCAATAAATCCATGAAATAT
Organism: Symphodus melops; assembly: GCF_947650265.1. Taxonomy (NCBI): domain Eukaryota; kingdom Metazoa; phylum Chordata; class Actinopteri; order Labriformes; family Labridae; genus Symphodus; species Symphodus melops. The sequence continues at coordinate 6,078,863 of NC_136707.1, forward strand.
CATAAAACAACTTCACACTCCTTTATTTCCCTTCAAAATGTTTAAAGAAAGTAAATATGTTAATAATGTCTGGCTGTTCTTTTCTATGGAAGCCTTAGAGGGGAAAACATGACTACATTGTATCTCTGTTTTCATGTGACAATAAGTAATTTTCAATTCTTTCCTTGAGATCGCAACTTATTTTTCTCATTATGTCAGGATAACAACTCTGGTTCTTAGGTACATTCGTCATTTCATGGCAAAACCGGCATTGTTGTGAAAATACAAGAAAAAAAGTTGACATAAAGCTTTTGTTTAAGTAAGTCATTGTTAATTCAGGTTAGATCAAAGTTTTGATTCATGTCCTTTTAGAGCTTGTGCAATTTTCTGCCTTTCTGTTATTGTGAACCTTTTTGACACTTAAAATGACCAGAAAAACTGCTGTGAATCTAATTACACTACTTCCTTTTATCATAAAAAATGTTTTATATGTAAAACCACTTACTTATTGATGTTATTTCATTTGACATTTATAGGTTTTTATCATGTCTGTTTTCATTGTTTTAGTCGTGCTTTATGTCTTTAAACTGGCCAGTGTTTATTGATTTATGTGTATGCGCGTGTGTGATTCTCTTCTAAATAAAACTGGAGGATGTTTCTGTACTTTGCTTTGTGTTGTCGGATTTCAAAAATCATTTTGATTGTTGGTCAAGATGAAACCTCAGCTACTGAATATGTTTGGATGGGATGCAGTTGATTTTCAGCAATTTCAACCTAAAGTTAAGTTAGTCCTAAGAAGTCAAGTTCCGACTTTACACTTCAAAATAAAATCACTAATAAACTTTTTTTCCCTTGTTTTTTTTGTTTTACATTAAAACGACTTTTAATGTAAAGACAACAATTACAACAATATTACAACAACAACAAAAAACAACAAAAATAATTCATAATTATTTGTTATTTGATACCTTGTTGGGGGGTTGATATCTGAGTGTAACAAATCTACAGATTAAGTTACATCGACATGAGGTCTATATAGCAGTGTTAGTATAATTTATGTTTTTAGTTCAATAAATCCCATATTCAAACTGTTTCTTTTATTCTTAAGGTAATTATGTAGAAATAAGTTAGACAGCCGTGTTGTGAACTCTTAATTTGAAGGTCGGTCGTTTTTTTAACGTGTTGTTAAAGTTTGAATTGACGGTAAAGAAGAAGGTGTCCATGATTATAACTACAATAAAGCAACAGTGGAGAGTAAGGACTGTCATTTCTATTGCTCACAGTGATGGTTTTTTCCTCTCTCTCCGAGCCGTTTCCACTTTGTTGTCTCCGTTTGGAGATAGCTTAGCGGGCTAACGTTAGCCAGTCAGCTAGCATGAGCTCGCGCCCTGACTGCTGTTGTTTACATGCAGTGACGACGATGATGATGATGGTGATGGTGGGCCTGAAGAGGTGTGATAGCTAACCCAGCTACAGACCTGTGTGAGGGGGGCAGAGTCATCCTCTGAGCCGCTCTGTGGGATCCATCTGACCCGGGTGAGACCAGCTGAAGCTAACTGGAGTTAACCCGGTTTGACTGTTTTTCTTGAGTTTAGCTCGTGCTGCATGCAGATGAGATCACCTTTACACGGGCCTACCTGTTCACTTTGTTATTCAAACCATATGTGCTTTTTTAACAAGCATACACACATCTCTACTTATTTACATTAAAACATCATTCACATCCAAACAAATTTTTTTTTCTATTTATTTTACATTTTATTATAACTGTTATTAATTTAAACACGTCTTATGAAACATATCAAAATAACTCCGATTAACACATATTTAACACACTACTGAGTATCTTTATCCTAAAATTTTCTTAGATTAAATATTCACACATCCCTAGTTTTATTATTATGGTATAATGATTAAGGTATAAATATTAAAAAAGAATATAAGTTTCATTTCCCCCATGTTGCATTTTCTTGGTCACTCCTGCCTTCACTCAGACTTTGGAGTTTGCTGTAAGAGGTGAACTTATCACCTCCATTATCAGAATGGATTATGGCTCAAACTTCAGGTTTCAAAACCCTAAAAAAACACTTATATTTTGAGAAATCTTTATTGGCATTTTTACATTTTGGATGTTTTTTAGTTAATATAGGATTTACCAAGATAATACAAAATAATATGTTGGATGTTATATTTCCATCACATCATCCCATAAACTGTTGCACTTAGTAGTTCTCCTGTGAGCAGACTTTAATCTTCTTTTTAATGTTGTTGAAACAGGTTCAAACACCTCTCAGTGATGTAAACTTCTTGTATGTCCTTTAGTGATGGATGCGTCCTCTCAGGATTCGTCTCTTCTAGTCATGGACCTGTCAAAGAGTTTCTCAGCCCCTCCCCTGATCCCCCGACATGCTGAGGCCAAGAAGCCTGAGTGGTACCATCGCCGACCTCCTGGCTCAGAGATCGGCTCCTCCTACAGATCCAGACCCTCGTCGTCCTATAACTCTTTGGACCCAGGTCCACCTGTCCTCTGCAGGGACATGGACCAGAGCCCAGAGTCTCTGGACAACTACATGAACTCGACGCTCACTCCCAGACTCGATCTTTACCGGGTGGAAGGTACAGGTCGAGTCGGAGTGCACGGAAGCCTGTGGCATCCAGGTTTCTATGAACCAGATCAGACTGGGGGTCCGGGTCCTGAGAGCAGCGGGGGGGAGGAGAGTGACAGTGGCTCAGATGTGATCTTCCTTGTGTCCTCGTCCAAAGAGCCGCTTTTGTGCAGTCCCTTCGTCCAGGACGGGGTGGGACACATCGTGGAGCCACTGTCCCCCACCGTGTCCTCACCTGACATAGGACGGGGATGTTACCACCTCCCGCAGCCTCTGAGCTCCCCAAGTCCTGACAGCTCGTACTCTGATGAATCTTCGGAGAGCTCAGTGGACATCCCAGTCCATCACACACGGCCTGTCGTCCTCCTTTCAGATCTCGGCACTGCCTTCAGAAACCCCCCTGAGTCCGTGGAGGGTGTCTCCAGTGAATACAGCGACGTGATCGAAGTGTCAGTGTCTGATGAAAAGAAGAAGACTTCTGTCTGTAAGAAGACTGGGAAAGGTCCAAAAAGAGAAGTGAGACGCAGTTCCAGGATCAGCAGGTCCAGCACTGAGCTTTCTGCATCTCCCTGCAGCGCCTCAAGGAGCGTCCTGAGGAGACGAGCCAAGAATAATGCAGTGGGAATCTACAACGAAAGTGGAGACTCTGACGACCTGATGGAGTACGTGGCCAGGATGTCCAGCTCAGACGCAGACGAGTTGCTCTCAGAGCCCAACAAGTTGCAGAGACTCAGCAGCAACTCAGAGGAGTCTGATACGGACATGCAGACCGACAGGAAGTCAGTGGAGAGAGCGACGCCACCTTGCCGTAAAGTGTCCAAAAGCATTAGTCGTAAACAAAAGACACTGCAAAGTGATCGTAAAACTGAAAAGAGCAGGAAAACTGAGAAGGACCAGAAAAGCAAAATCAAACCAGAATCCCAAAAAGACAAGTCTGCTTGTCAAGTCAAAAAGAAACCTCCAGTGAGGCGGAAGAGAAAACGTCGCACAAAGACGGGAGGGTCTGCTCAGTTTCCTCCCACGGAGCCTGAGATCAGACTGAGACATGTGAACATCAAAAAGGAGAAGAAGATGGAGAAGAAGTCTGGCTCATTTTGTCCCTTTGTTCACATGGAGCACATGAGGTGCACTGTGATAAACTTCCAGAGGGAGGAGGAGAAAATAAGGAGCAGGGAAGAAGGACCACAGCAGAACGGGACCAGGTCTCCGATCGGGTTCATCCCAAACTCATCCTGTTTCCAGCCGGGTCGGTTGGGATTAGAGAGCCCAGGTCAGAGCATGCTGAGGTGCTGCCTATGCGGTCAGACCGCCAACGCCATGAGCCTCGGAGACCTCCACGGCCCCTACATCCCCTCCAGCCTGTCTGTGGACTGTCAGCATCAGGATACGGATCAGAACAGCACCTGGTCTAGTGAGCAAAAAGAAGGTTCATGTGGGCTCGTAAACGGCAGTTCAGAAAAGTCCTCCTCTGATGTTCTGTCTTGCTCGGCTGCTAAAACTCTAAACCCTCATGTTTCTCCTCAAATGGACGAGTGCTGGATACATGAGGACTGTGGGATCTGGTCTGCTGGAATATTCCTCGTCCAGGGGAAACTGTACGGACTGCAGGAGGCCGCCCGGCACGCTCAGAGAACTGTGAGTCTTTTACGAGCCCAAATAATAAAAAAAGGGTGAAAAGTATAAAAGGTACCACATGTATAATAACCAAATCCTTGGCCCTGATTGGTCTGTTGTAGGAACTTATTTCAAGCGTTATTTCCATCACTTAAGAAGATAATGATATGGCTTTTAAAGGAGAGTCTTTGAAATGTAAAAAAAGTAATACATATTTAAGAAGCTTGCAGCAAACTGATCGATTGTTTTGAGCAGCTGTCTTCAAAATGTCTGTCTGTGTTCAGGTGTGTGCAACATGCAGACAGACGGGGGCAATTATCGGATGTTTCCAGAAGGGCTGTCAATCAAACTATCACTACAGATGTGCCATCCAGTCAGGTAAAGTCCAAAAGAGACGAATACACACCTGATCTGTTGTGACCTCGAGTCTGTGCGTTTCTCCGTCTGTTAAAGATGAATTTTGACGGATGTTTTTGCTTCCTGTTTGAAACAAACTCTGTCCCTGTTACACTGAATCTAGTTTAACATGTCTGTTTTCAGGTTGTGTTTTAAATGAAGAAAACTTCTCAGTTCTCTGTCCGGAGCACAAGGTAAACACATGAAGTGTTGGGGGGATGAGCAGCCTCTGGGGGGCGCTGCTGTCCTGACTTATAGTAGAGTGTGTGTGTGTGTGTGTGTGTGTGTGTGTGTGTGTGTGTGTGTGTGTGTGTGTGTGTGTGTGTGTGTGTGTGTGTGTGTGTGTGTGTGTGTGTGTGTGTGTGTGTGTGTGTGTGTGTGTGTGTGTGTGTGTGTGTGTGTGTGTGTGTGTGTGTGTGTGTGTGTGTGTGTGTGTGTGTGTGCACGCACGCACAGATGTCGTCCGAAGGTAACAGACAAGAGAGAGATCCTTACCTTTGGTCTCTTGTGTATTTCATGTTATTTTGTGTAGTTAAGAAATATTAAAGGGACATGTTTTGAACTCTTACAGGTGGTGCATGATGTAGATTTTTAACAGATATTAATCAGATAGACAGACACCTTTCAAAACAGAAATGTATTCATCGTCTACAACTTCTAGTATGTACTTTTATCATGTCAGACAAACTTTTTACTTCACATCATTTTAACGACACGGTGCTACCTCTGATCTGGATAATCTGTACGTTTCCTGTAAACAACTTCATCACGCCGTGCTCTATAATGTGAAGCATCTGTGTATAACAACCTTTCTGAACGAAGTTTGTTGTTTGTTTTCAAACAGAACCGAATGTTCAGTGTCGTGACCCGACGACACAGGAGGTGACACAGACGGGACACTGCAGGTACATCATAGTTCACATTTATTTTCTGATGTTGCTTTTGTTTCTGATGTTGCGAGAATGCTTCAGCCAATTAGAACTTCGATCCGACATCAGCATGTTGAATAAGGTGTTGAATAAGGTGTCCCGCGTTTGTACTCTGCAGTTTTCTTCTCTTCTTGAGGACAGACTTGGCAAAGCTTACATTTTGACTTTTTACAAATCTGCAAATCATGAAGTTGTTTTCATGAATCATAAGGAAATTGATTAATTTTTTGGGTCAACAGCTAGAGCCTCTGTATTTCTTTTAATTCACAGATAATCTGACTGCCTTACAGATG